>NC_142355.1:34625161-34672661 GCF_059441175.1 Urocampus carinirostris | reverse complement strand
TCTGTATCTTTATTTTATTATTATTTTTTTCAACACAAGGATACTGCTGGAAGTGTGAATTTCCCTACGGGGATGAATAAAGTATCTATCCGTCTGTCTGTCTGTCTGTCTGCCTGTCTGTCTGCCTGTCTGTCTATCTATCTCTCTATCTATCCAAATGGTTTAATAATGTTATATTTTTTGCTTTTTCACCAACATATTATTTTTTATTAACCACAAAATGTAATAACTATCAATGTTTTTTCACGTGTTTTAATAACATTTCAGGTTATCTTAAGGATCTTAGGTGGTCACTTATATGCAGAGTAGGCTTATATGCGAGTATATACAATACTTGAAGTGGTTTTGGTTTTGCTTGACATTTTTGCTTTAAAAAAAGGAGATTATATTGTAATATCTTTGTTTTGAACTGCACAATCCTTTCATTGGATACATTTGAGTAATAGACTTGGTTTTTACCAGGATCGCTGCTTGTAATTAGGGTCCTGTGTTGGGTCCTGAAGTCAGACTAGTTGAGAACAACTGCTCTTGAAAACCATCGTTTCCTCCTTCTGTCATGGTTGCCATGGCGCCCAATCGGCCCCCTTCGTGTGGCGCCAGCTTCTGTCACGGTTTCCATGGCACCCAATTGACCCCGCCCGTGGGCGCCATCTGCAGCTTGTTGACAGATTGGCTCCCTGTCAGTATTTAAACTCTGTCCTGACAGTCCCCTTTTGCCTCCGTTTTAACACGGCAAGCCATTTTTCGCTTGTCCTGTGTTTTTGCTCCTGTTTTTCTCCCGCTAAGATCTGTTTTAAGCTAGACCACATCTACTCTTCTCTTCTGGCTTTCGACTTTTGTTCCGTTCCCGACACCGCCATCGCTCACCCCTGAAGTCCCACTTCCGCGTCTGAGCAACCTACTCCCCGCGACCAGCAATCTCCGGATCTCCGTGTGTGCGCTCCTTTCCCCTCTTCCCAATAAAACTGTTCCTGACACGTTCAACTTTATCGTCACCATTTTCAATGTTTCCTTCGCCTATCACTAACGTTTTCGGGACCCATTATTATGGGTAGGAAAAGGAAATAAAACCAACAAAATCACAATTCAATGAGACGTGGTCCCTCACAAATGTTTGGGGCAGGGCATCATCGCCATCGACTGTTAAAAAGTGTAATCTATCCTTTGTCACGGTAGTTTTCGATACGATTGCTTTCCAGAAGTCGAATCCAGCGCAAAAAAAAGCATTAGCGCTATCGCTAGCAAGACGGCCTCGCTCGCCGGTGAGATAGCGTAGCATAATCCGGGTCCTCGGAGAGATCGCCGCCATGACGAAGCCTTAATTAGTCCGATAAAACCTGGCGTAATAACGATTGATACTAAGCCCGAAAAGAGAGCGTTCCGACGAATTAAAAAATCGAGAGAAAGAAAGAAAAGCGCTGACCTTCATCTAATGAAAGATGAAAAGAGGGAAAACAAGTGGACTGGCTTTTCAATGGTCCTCAAGGGAGACGCTAGCAATTAAAGGCAAAATCGCTTGCCTAAGCTGGGCTAGTATCAGTGCTCGGAGCTAGTTAGGGTCATAAAGATAGACACGGAGAAACATTTCTCTTCATTTTCCGACCCTGACCACGTTTTTGCTCTCCTGTCCCAGCTACTGACCCGTTCTTTCTATTCATTTTCCTGTTCTTGTATTTCTTCTGTTTCTCATTTTCTAATTATTGTTTTACTTTCCGTTCTTGTTTTTCTTTCATCCTGTTCTTTATCATCTTCCTTTTTGTTTCTGTTACTCTTTATCTTGTCGTTTGTTCTTCTTCTTCTTTCTGTTCCTTTTCCATTTCTTGTATTTGTTCCTTTCCTCGTTTTCTAGTTATTTTTTTTCTTTCTGTTCTAATTTTTCTATCATCCTGTTCTTTTTCATCTTCCTTTTTGTCTCTTTTAATTTTTATGTTGTTTGTTCTTCTTTTTCTTTCTATTCTGTTTCCTTTTCTTGAATTAGTTCTTTTTCTCATTTTCTATTTTTGTATTTTTTTTCTCTTTGTCTTTGTTCCTTCTGTTCTTTTTCATCATCCAGTTTGTCTCTCTTACTTTTTAGCTTGTTGTCTTCTCCTTTTCTACCTGTTGTTCTTGTGTTCTTGTAGATGTCATTTTACCAATGTTATTGCTATTGTTTTTTGTCTTTCTGTTCTTGTTCTTCTTCTAGTTGTTTTTTCTTTCTCCTGTTTTACCTTTTCTTCTTTCTGTGTGTATCTTATTGTTTCTTTTTTGTCCAGGTTCTTTTTTTGCAGTTGTTCTTTTTCAAATTTTCTTCTTTCTGGTTTCCCCTAGTTGATATTTTTATTCCTTCCATTCTTCTTTTTTTTCTTCGTTCTATTATTCTTTTTCCTTTTGACTTCTTAATTTTTATTATCTTTCTCCCGATTCTTCTTCCTCCATCTTGGTATTATTTTTCTTCTTCCTCTTATTTTTGTTCTTTCATTTTATTTCTTTTGATTTCTTTTTATTGTCTTTTATTTTTTTCTTCTCTCTGTTCTTGTTATCCATCCATCTATCCATTCATCCATTCATTTCTTGTAGCGCTTATCTTCACTAGGGTCGCAGGGCCTGTTCTTGTTATTCATGTTATTTTTCCTATTATTTTCTTCTTTTTATTCTATCTGTTATTTGTCTTATTTTTCTTGTTCTTTGTTTTCTTTTTTCCAGTCTTGTTTTTTTTCCTGCAGTCTTATTTTGGATTCACCTTTCCGTCCTGTTTTTTCTGCTTGTATTTTCTTTTTCTCTACTTAATTCTTGTTCCTTCTTTTTATTGTTCATCTTCTTCCTATATTTCTTCATTTTCCTAATGCTGAAGTTTTTGAGTTTTTCCTTGCCCTCATGTAGGTTTTAGATCACTGATAGTCTGTAGTCCGTACAGCCATTTTAGACTCCTTGTGGTTAAGCGGAATACAAAAAAACATAATTTGACTATTCTAATTCTCCCTTCTCTTCTTCTTTTTCCTGTTCCCTTCTTTCTTATCCTCTTCTTGTTCTTCTTAGTCAAATTTTTCTTGTTTCTATATGACCTCTTCCTGTTCTTCTTGTTCATCCTTCTTTCCTTTCCATACTTTTCTCGTTCTTAGTTTACCTTTTTTCTCGTTCGTTCTTCTTCTTGTTCATCTCTTTTCTTCATACTTTTCTTTTTGTTCCTTTTCTTGTTGTTTTTCCTGGTCAAATTTGTTTCATCTTGTTCTCATCTTCTTTCTCCTCATATTATTACTGTACCGGTTTTACTTCTTGTTATTATTTTTCCTTTCCAAGTTCTTTCTTTCTTCAAGTTGTTTTTCCTCCTCCTCTTTATCTTTTTATTCTTCCTATTTTTTTTCCTGGTTTTACTTTCTTCTCGTTTCTGTTGTTCTCTCTTCTTCTCCTACTTGCGTTCTTTTGTCAATTTCTTATTCCAGTTTTTCCCTTTTAATTCTGTTCTTTTTCTTTTTTTTTCTTTTGCATCCTGTCTTGTTGTTAGTCTCCCTCTCCCTGTTATTCTTATTATTTGTGTTATGTTTCTTTTCCTTCTTGTTCTTATTTTTCCCATTCCTGATCTTGTTCTTACTCCTGTCTTTCCATTGCCTCTTCATGTTTTTTTCTGCTCCTCGACAAGGCGGTTTCAAATCCCGAACTTCGGATATCGCTGCCAGCTAATTAGCGTTGGATATGGCCAGCAAGCTAGCACTCGTACCTGCGCTAATGAGCGCCACGTCGTCTTTTTCTAGAGTCGGAAGACGCTAGTTTTTGTTAAAGCCGAGCGCTTTTGTGGCCTTTTCATATTAGCCGCGGCGGCGGCGGCACCCCGGTGACATTTAGCGCAGGGCTCCCAATGCGGGCGTCCGATTTCTCTAGCCATCATGCTTATTAGCAGCACGGTGGAAACAAGCTTTGTAGTTTGACTTTGAGGGGAGGGACGAGCAGCTACACGTGGGAGAGGAATGAGATCACTTTTGGGAATATTCATTCTTTGTGTTCTTATTTTCTTTCTTTTTCTTCCTGTTTTTTTTTCTCATACTTCCTTCTCATTCTTTTTGTCCTTCTTTTCCTTCTTAATTCTTTATACCTGTTATTCTCCCAATTCTTACTGTTCTTTCGTTTTTCTTGATTTTTTGTCTTCTTTCTGTTTTCCTGCTTGTACTTTCATCTGATTACTTTGGTTCTTTGTCTCCTTACCTATTTTTCTTACTCCTTCCCGTCTCCTTCCTCGGTTTGTTCTTTTTTGAGTTGTTCTTTTTCTCCAGTTCTTTTCTGTCTTGTTCCTTTCTTATTACCCCCTTTATCCTTGCTCTTTCTTTCTATTCTTATTGTTTTCTTTCTTAAGGTCTTCTTCCTGTTCATCTTCTTGTCCCTGTTCTTCTTTCTGTTCAGTTCATTATTTTTTCATCTTTCTCTTCTTCTTGGTCTTTTGTTCCTGTTCTCCTCATTTCCTATTGTTCTTCTCTCTTCCTTTTTCTTCTTCTTGTTCTGTTATTCTTTGTTTTCTACTCTATATTTCTCCTTTTCTTTCATCATCTTGCCTTGGTCTTCTTATCATTATTGCCTGTTTTATTTTTTTTCTTGTTCCTCTTGTTCTTTTATCTTTTTTTCTTCCTGTTCATTCAACTCCTGGTTTTACTCATGTTCCTCTTTTTTTTCTTCTCACTGTTTTTCCTGTCATTGATCATCTCCTTTCTTATTGTTCTTTGTTCTTCTCATTATCATTATTCCCGTTCTGCATCTTCTTCCTCTTCTTCTGGGTACTCATCTTCTTCCTGTTCTTCTTCTTGTTTCCTGTTGTTCTTTTCGTTCTTCTTTTTGTTCTGTTTTTCTTTTTTTCTCCTCTCTATTTTTCTTGTTCATTCATCATCTTTTCTTGTTCTGGCTTATCATTACTGTTATTTTTCCTGTTCTACTTTTTTTCTTGTTCCTCTTATTTTGTAATATTTCTCACTGTTCTAGTTCCTGTCCTTTCTGCTCTTCTTGTTCATTTTTCTTCTTTTTCTTTTTCGGACTTCTTTAAATGAGAAGCACAGAACTAAGACAAGAACATTATATATAAAGGATTTTCCGTTGTACTGGCAGTGAAGTCAAGAAAAACTAAGTGGGTTTTTTGAACACGCCTTCTTCTTCTTCTTCTACTTCTTCATCTTCTTCCTCTTATTCTTCCCGTTTACGTTGTTCAAGAAAAGGAATTATTGTTCTTCTCTCTCTTGTTCCTGTTCTTCTGTGTTCCTTTTCTTCCTGTTCATTATTTTTCTCCCATTCTCCGTCTTGTTCTTGTCCTTCAATTGTCACGTTTTTTTCTTCTTTAAATTAGAAGCACAAAACCAAGAATATTGAATATAAAAAGTTTTTTTCCGTTTCACTGGCTGTGAAGTGAAGAAAATAATAGAGATGATTTATTTTTTTACACTTCTTTTTCTTCTTCCTCTTCATCTTCCCTTTCCTGTTGTTCAAGAACATGAATTCTTGTTCTTCTTCTCTCTCTTCCTGTATTTTCTTGGTCCTGTTCTTCCCCTTGATTTTCTTCTCCCATTCTTGTTCTTGTCTTTCATTTTTTTTCTCCTTCTTGAAATTCAAGCACACAATTGACTGTTGTTTTTTGTTCTTCCTTGGTGGTAAAGCGCTAAAAATGGACAATAATTCCGCTTTTCCAAACCGGACAACGCGGAAACCGACGGATTATCCGAGGTAAAGCGACTTTTTGCACTTTTCTCCCCGTTCTGGCCAACTAGACTGGCGCGAAATGTGAGGAATCGGCGGGCGTCTGAATTATTTATTTAGCATTTGCATAACGCAGCCCAGATTGCGGGCTTGGAGGACGGGAAGGCTGGCGTTATGGAGGGGAGATTACTCCTGAGGATCTTAATGCGGCGTAGGGGCTAGCCGGGGCAATTTAGCGAGCCCATTAACTCGCATCACAAGCAATCACTCCATGCGGAATGAAAGCGATACCATATGCCGCCTTCCGTCTTTCGCACCACTTATTTGCTAGGATTCGCTAGGAAAAGCAACCTTGAGGGTTGGATCGGGTTGAGGTGGATGCCAGGAGGACACGTAGGAGAAATGGCTCAACCTCTTGTTCGGTGAGCATCGGTCCTGTTCTTTCTTCTCCCGATTCTTCATGGACATCTTCTCCCTGTTTTTCTCATTCATATTCTTAGTATTCCTCTGTCTTCGTCTCCTTCTTTTTCCTCTTCTATCTGTCTTTCATCTCTTTCTACTTGTTCTTTCTTATTTTTGTTGTTAGTCCTATTTTTACTTCTCACGATTCTTTATGGATATCTTCTTCCTATTTTTCTCATTCTTATTCTCCCTGTTCCTCTTACTTCTTCTCCTTCTTCTTCCTCTTCTTTCTGTCCTTCATCTATTTCTCCTTGTTCTTTCTTAGTTTTATTGTTATCCTGGGTCTACTTCTCCCAATTCCTAATGGATATCTTCATCCTGTTTTTCTCATTCATGTTCTTCCTTTCCTCTTTCTTCTTCTCCTTCTTTTTCCTCTTCTTTCTGTCCTTCATCTATTTCTCCTTGTTCTTTCTTATTTTTATTATTATTCCTGTTTCCACTTCTCCCGATTCTTTATCGATGTCTTCTTCTTCCTCTTCTTTCTGTCCTTCATATCGTTCTTCTTGGTCTTTATTCTTTTTATTATGTTTATATTTCCTGTTCTACTTATTTATCTTATTCCATTTCTTTCTGTTTCTTTTATTCCTGTTCTTTTGTTTTTCTTTTTTGTACTTATACCGCTTCTTACTCTTTTTCCTCTTCCTGTTCCTTTGATCTGCTTTTCATTCTTCCTGGACATTTTCATGTTCCGTTTTTTCTTCCTTTTCTTCCTTTTTCTTCTTTTTTTCATTCATAGTCTTTCTGTACTTTTTGTTCTCCTCCTTCTTCTTCCTGTACTTTTTCTCCTTCTTCTTTCTTTCTTTCATCCACTTCTTCTTGTTCTTCATTCTTCTTATTATTAATATTTTCCTGTTTTACCTATTTATTCATGTTCCTCTTTTTCTTCCTGTTTTTATTCTTCTTGTCTGTGTTATTTTCCCGCTTCTTGTTCTTTAACCATTTCTTGTTTCTCTTCTTCCTGTTTTTATTATTCATCTTGTTTTGGTTCATTTTCTTCTTCTGCTGGTTTTTCTTATTTATGTTCCTCTTTTTCTTGTCCCTCTTCTTTCCTTTCTTCTGTGTGTGCCTCTTCTTGTTCTGTTCTCCTCCTATTTTCTTATTGTTCATTATTCCGTTTTTATTCTTGTTTCTTTTTCTTCCTCTCATTCTTTTTTGTTTTTCATATTTATGTTGTTCCTGTTCTTCTTTCTCTTCTTTTTCTGTTTGTTTTTCTTATTTCTGTTCTTCTTTTTCTTGTTCCTCTCTTTTCCTTTTCTTTGTGTGTGTCTCTTCTTGTTGTTTTTTTTTGCATTTAAAAGAACAAAGCTTAAATTATTGCTTTTTTTTTCAATTCAGAAAAATAATACACATTGTTTGGTGAATAGATGTGCTCTGTTTTAGATATGATATTTTAACCTCATTTAAATTATATATATATATATATATATATATATATATATATATATATATATATATATATATATATATATATATATATATATATATATATATATATATATGATTTCTTCACATTATAGATTACATTTGTATTTATTTATTAATTTTAAGAATTATCATAGAAGCATAAAACAATTTTAATTTGTTGGTCTACCATCTGCCACATCAAATACTTTCACTTTTATTATTTTTTTAAATTTCCTTTTCAAAATGATAAAAAAAAAAATACAACAAAAAGTATTTTATTTAAAATAATTTGTTTTGTACCAAAAAAGCAAGTTAATAAAATGATTATTTTCATTATTTCCAATAATTGTATATTTTAATTGTATGAATAAAGTTTATTATTAATAAGATGTGTATGTACTATTTTTAGATTTGTATCAATGATTCGGTTTAACAATTTCAATAATTGATTGAATGATTATTTTGTATTAATAGAATTAAAACCTCTTCAATTATATTGTTTTAAATACTCATTTGAATAATTAAATAAATAATAAAGTCATAATTCTAATGGTTTTATTAACCTTTATTTTTATTTCTGGAAAGTTGTTTAACCTATAAAATTAACATAGTATTCTTGAATATATTAATTAAAGAATATTAGTGATAATATAATATATATGATTTTCGAAATTAGTTTTTCAAATTAAAACCAAATAAATTTAACATTTGAAAAAATAAACATAGATGAACTATGTTAAAAATATATATATTTGAAAAATAATAATGGTAAAATAATCGTTATTTGTATTTAAATTAGAAACATTGGAAAAAAAATCAGAAATAATAATCTCATCTCATCTCATCTCATCTCATTAGCCATACCGCTTATCCTCAGTAGGGTCGCGGGGTAAATAATAATAAAATGTTTTAATCAAATATATATATATATATATATATATATATATATATATATATATATATATATATATATATATATATATATATATATATATATATATATATATATATATATATATATATATATATATATATATATATATACAAATAATTGTTTTTGGCAGTAACATTTAAATATTTTTTTTAGATTTATTTAAAAAATGTTAAAACCAACTATTTTTAATAAAATAAATAAAGATAAATTCAATAATCATCTGCGAGCAGAAAAAGAAAGTTCTACCTTGAAAACAATAATGATTAATAATAAAACGGCCCACCACAAATACGGGAAAAATAGTATGCTGCATCACTCCTATTCTAATGAAAAATTCAAGTCAAGTCATGTTTATTTGTGACGTCCTCAATCACAAAGAGTCTGCACAGATCACCACATTATTACACCATCCCCTGATCTGAAACTTTCATCCACCTGCTACTCCAATTGACCAGTTAATGTCATATCAAACAAAAGGTAAATACAATGTACTTTTTCCTTCACATGTGTTATTTAATCATACGACTCATAAGTTGCACTTCAGAATATCTACCTGTGAAATGAATGTTTCACTAAAATATTTTATGACTCGTTTTATCACAGTTAAGTTAAAAAAAAATCATTTATACTTCTTTGGTGGGTTGTCCGTTTTTTCCCGACCCCGCAAGAAATTGGAAGGAAGTTTTCTCACGCCCTGCGTAAGAAAACCCATTTTGATGCGCCTTGGCCCCGGAACGCCATTTATCAAAATACTCTGGGGATTTTGTGGGGGTCTTATATCTACGCTCCGCTTAAAGGCCCCCACGGCACCGCGGAAAAGCGCTTTTGTTCACGAAGCGCTCGCTCGCCGAAGAGATAAATCGCAGAGCCGCAAATTGAAATGACTTTGGGCTGGCATTTTGATACAACGGCGTGCTTTTGGGGGTCATAAATCACAATATGTTTGGGAGAAAATATCTCTTTTATTTGAAACGATTTTCCGGAGGTGTGTTTGCGTCTTTGTTTAGTTTCCGTTTTATCGTACTGAATCATTTCTCCTGGCTAGGTTTGGAGGTGTGGCTCTTTTGGAAGTCATTTATGGGAGATTTATGACGTCTCGATGCAAACAGAGCCCAGCCCCCTAAAATATCGACGACATACAGTATATATGCTGTATATTGACAAAATCAAACAACAATGCTCTTTTTATGTATTACTTTCTTTTTTTGTTGACAAATGTTTGATTTATTTAAAGTATTTAAACTATAAATTATTTTTCAAATAGTAGTATTTAAAAAAAACAAATCCTAAAATAAAGAAATAATGTTTTTAATCATAATATTAAATAAGTTGAATGGAAAAATGATTCAAAAGTAAACATATAAACAAAATTATGAAATTATAAATATTACAAGTAAATACAATTATAAAACAAATTGTAAAATACTAAAAAACAAATTTAATCTAGAAAAAAATTTCAAAGTAATACATTTATTTTTATGACAAATAACTGTACTCTTATGTATTCAAATGTAAATAATTGTATAAATATAATTAGACTGAAACAGAAAATGAAAAAATATTGAAACATAATCTTAAGGTTGTAAATACCAAAAGTAAGAAATTATAAAAAAAAAAAAATAATAATATTTAAAATAAACACAAGTGTCTGCTATAGTATTTCATTTTTATTTTATTTTACAAAAACATATTCATTGTCCTTATGAATAAATGTTAGCAAAATCTATCATATCAGAAATATATAATATTTTCATATTACAAAAAAGGTTGATCATTATTCTTAATAATAATATTTTTTCAAATAAATAGTAAAAGAAAATGTATAATTAAAATTAGTTATTTTGTCTTATTGCTTGTATACGAGCATTCTATTCCTTTTCTTTCACAAAAAAATTATAATTTTAATGATATGATTTAATATATATATATATATATATATATATATATATATATATATATTATAATATTGAATAAAAATACAGTAATATATAATAATAATATAATAATAATTTGTAAAATACATTTGAAAATGAGCAATATTAATTCTCGTCTGCTATATTAGATATTTGTTTTTATCTTACATAAAAAAATAACAATTATTTCTAAATAAGAAAAATAAAATGGCATACACTAGATGAGAAAAATGTTTTTTTTTAATTTCACATTAAAAGTTAAGAAGTCTTCGTTATAATATGATATATTCTAAATAAATTGTAAAATATTATAAGTTATACATACAATTTTTTTTCAAAATAAATAAAATACAATACAATTACAATTACAATTGTCTGCCTTTGACGATCAATCAATTATTTTCCAACAATGATTCATTTCTATTCCTTACAATACCGTTGTTTTTGTACTGTATTAATCGGCCTCGGGTCCCTAAATCTGCAGCGATGCTAAAGGTGCAAGCAAAAACATGCTAACCATAGAAATGAAGCTTGTGATTATTAAGAGATACATAAAATGGCACATACATCACTACCGTTGCTAAATTACATGGCCGTAACCAATCCTCTATCGGGACGATTGTTAAAAATAAGGCGGCGATTAAAGGCCATGCATGGCCAACGCCGCTATCTGTGTTTGAGTGTGTGTGTGTGCATGCATAAGTGTGAAGCACGTTGTAAAGCGCTGTGGAGGTCTTCAGTGACTTGAAAAGTGCCATATAAATGTAGACCGTTTACCATTTTACTCTTTATTTTACAAATTGTTGCTATTTTTTTCTCAATAAGAATTAAAAAAACATAAGAAACAATACATAAATGATGAAATCGTTCAGTTTGTATCCATTCGATTATCTCAGCATATCACATAAGAGAGTGCCAAGCCTTCCTGTTTACATGTGTGTGATTATTCTGACCTGCCTTCCTCCACTGACCTAATACATGCAGATTATCTTAATTGGATTTCATTTAAAGGGACAGTGTGTGTGTAGGGTTATCTGCTGTCCGGTCACTCGTTTTGATGGTTTGGCCCGAAACAAAACACCATGACACAAAAGCAATCGTTGTGTCAATACAATAAAAAGAGATTTTCCCATTCTAAAACAGTTGATTTTGCAGCGTTTAGCGCTTAACCTCGCCATGAACTCGTTTTCCCAGCGCCGATTTTTCTCCGTCAGACTCGTCAGTCGCAATTAAAATCAAGATGGCCTTCAGACGCCCGCGTCTCAAATCTCAATTATTTATGAGGGCCAGAAACCGTGTTTGCATGTTAACCGGCTTTCGCTTTAGCTACGATCACAGCTGTAATCGTGCCGACCCGGAGACGTGCCTTAAAGGGACTGTGTGTAGTATTGAGCGCCTCCGGACGGAAAAACAACAGCGACCAGATGATAAAGGTGCTGTATCTGAGTCAGATCAGCAGGCTTCTTCTACTAGATAGATAGATAGATACTTTATTCATCCCCGTCCGTAGGGAAATTCACTTCTAGCAGTATCCTTGTGTTGAAAAATAAAATAATAAAATACAAGAAATAGAATACAAAAATACCCAATAAGATGTTTTGCTATAGAGTATTTAAAAGTGCTACGGAAAATACACACTGTAATAAAAATAGGGTAATATGCAAATGTGGGGGTGGGGTTTAATGTGGGCTTTTACTCCCTCGGGTGGAGTCAAAGAGCCTCATGGCTTGAGGAAGAAATGATTACTACTGGTAACCCTGGAAACCTGTACTGTTTCATGTGGGGGAGCGCACCTCTACCCAAAGATCTGGCCTTGAGAGGGATGGGCGCCACCAGGTTGTACTCGCCCAAGACACAGCACAGGTGTGGTGCCCCTACGACCCTAGCAATAAAGGGATCCCTGAACCTGTGTTTTAAAACCCCCAAAAAATAAAAACAATATGGATTGAAATTAAAAGGAAAACATCTATAAACTATCGTAAACATACCCATAGGTTGAGAAATACACGTAACATAATGCTCACCCTAAAGCAGGGGTCCCGAACATGTGTTGCAAGGGCCAGTTGCAGCACACGGGATGATAGTGTGAGGCCCCCACTATTCTATATAAGTTCACTACAAATGTTTCCCTGCCGAAAGTAGATTGTCACCGTCGTTGAACTGAAGATTAAAGGACAGTGGATGTACCTGGCAAATACATTTTGCTGGGTTTCTGCCGTGTGTTAAACGTATTTGATCTGCTTGGCTGTGATTATAAAGCACAAAATGGCTGTATTATTTTCACCTCAAGTCACAGAAGTTCCTTTTTCCGACAATTATTTTGCAAGAAGCCGTGTTCAGAACACTTTGCGTTCAGAAAATTTAAAGCTAAAGACATGCATTCAAATTTGATTTACAATAAATCAATTATTTAGCTCACATATGTATAATTTCCTGATTGATTGATTGATTCTCAATATATATATATTTTTTGTAGTTACCGTATTTTCTAGACTACAAGGTGCACCCAAAGACCTGATATTAACCAGAACGGCACCTTATAACTCAGTGCTCCTCATGGACTGCAAAATAGAAAACAGAAGCTGCCCTACTTACGAACATCTTCCTGACGATCGTTCGTAAGTTGCTTCGGTAGTATATTTCATATGTTTATGTTTATATACTAAGAAATAATCATGTCATAAAATGATGTTCTATATAAAGATAAAGTTGAGTTAAACTTACTTTTGGAAGATGCGCTTCAAGAGGTCCTCCGCCGTGGTAAAAAAGTGGCTGAAGAAAAAGCGTTCCGACCACCTTCTCAACCGCATCAAGCTTTCTAATTCCACTTTCATTTCAAAAGAAACGGCTCGCCCCTTCTTTACACTTCACACCAACCATATTGAATGGATGCACGAGATATTAAACAATAAAAACATCGGTATAGAATGTTCACACACGAACTAGGAAGAGGAAGCAGGATTTTTTCTTCGGGGTGGATGCTGGGTGACCTCTCACAGCGCCACACACCCGTAGTGGCGGAAAAAAGCACTTGAGTAATGTCCTGTACTCGGAGAAAGGTGCCCACAATAAAGAATCTAACAGCAATGTAATGTATTTTTCAACATCCCGAAAAAAATATTTGTAAGTAGGAGAGCCTCTGTACATTTCATTGGAATTCATTGCTACTGCATACAGCAACCATTGATGAATGTGGTATTACTAGATTTACCAAGATTCATGTTTTACGAAATATGTTTCTTTCACCTTAAAATCCCTTGCACTTTATATGAACACTGTTTTGGATGGTGCGCTTTATAATCCAGGGTGCTCTTTAATCCGGGAATAATAGCAATTTGTATAGATATTCTTCCTAAAGATATTCGGGAGTGGTATATTTTTATCCAACCTCAAAGAACTGATTTTGATACCCTACCCTAAGGGATATTATATAGTTTGTTGGCCATCTTGCTGCTACGGGTCCCCCAACAAATGCAAAACACTTTGTGAAAGGCTGGGTAACGAACAAAAAATACTGTACATAATTCCCCCAAATTTATAGAATTACAATAAAACTTGGAGCTCTTACCTTTGTTTTTTATCGAATATTTTTTTCTTGACTATAAGCATTTTTCTCATCTTTAAGCAAGATATTTTGCTCTGTGTAGCGGTTGTAAAATTTGGATTGAATTTAGATTATGATTTTTCTTATTTGTTTATAGTTTTAAAATTATTTTACTTTAGTACATGTTTACGATTTTACAGAAATGAGTAAAAAATACATATACAGATCAAATTTATTTGAAATATTATAGTAAAAAAAAAACTGCTCAATTATATAAAATAACACTTTTATTTCCCTTATTTTGATATTTATTTTCTAATGTTTTGTTTTCATTTCTTAAACCTTTCTGAGATTTAAAACAGATAAAAATATTAAAAAAGATATTTCAAATCAGGTCAAATGTTTAAAAACAGACTTTCTCAAAACATTTTTAGAGCTTCCATATGTTTTTTTAATTGTATTTCTTTAACTGTTTTTACACTGAGACATTTTAAAATACCGTATTTTCCGCACTATAAGCCGCACCTAAAAGCCTTTATTTATTTTCAAAAACTGACCATGCGCCTTATAATACAGTGCGCCTTATATATGGATCAAAATTAAGTTGCAAGGTCTCGCAACAAAGGCAAGCAGCCGCCGACTAGATTTTTCCTCTTAGGCGATGTGGTCCGCGGTGTATGCTGGGATACATATGCTGGCGTTTTATTTCCCAGCCAATGTGTCAATCATCATTTGAATCGATCACTATTGGCTAAAGTTATTCGGAGGTAAAGGGGCGGATCCTTTTTATCATTTACAGGCTCTCATAGGCAAAAGGGGCAAAACAAAGCCTGCAATTGGCCGAAAAAGATGAATGTGAATAGCAAGTGTGTCTACGGCATAGAGGAAATAGGTTTTACCATTCTGTATTTGTAAATAGTTTACTCTCCTGGATTTGCTACACTCACGGATATAAGAGGACCATGGTTGCACATTATTATTGAACGCAACGACTTCGGTGAGCTACTCTGGCTATATATTTTCCCAGTGTCTTGTTTCAGAGTGATCTAGATGTTTCTGTGATGGGTCTTTTTTTGAATTAAACTCAATTCCCAGTGTTTATTGTCATATGCACAGTAAGGTTGCGAGCGAAAAAGAAAATAAAAACTAAGGAATGGTTGGCATTTCTTGAATCCCAAGACTTTAACCTTCTGAATGATATTTGGAACGATGCATTTGAGTGACATCGTACGGACACCGCATCCGCACGTGTCTACGACACGTATTTGCTTCTTTGCAAGCTTTGGGAATGTTAAGGGGGTAGAATCAGTTGGACTGAATCATCTGACTGTTTTGTCGACATTCCCATTGTAGCGCCTTATAATGCGGTGTGCCTTATGTATGGGAGATATAGGACCAAAAACTCTTTTTGGGGGGTGCGCCCTATAACCCGGTGCGCCCTATAGTGCGGAAAATACGGTAATTCAAATTAGATCAATTATTTTAGGTGACACTTTATATTTTCTCTACATTTATATTCATTTTTTAAAAAAAAATCTGATTCTCAAACCTTCCCAAGAAATTAAAAAATAATTAAAATTAGCTCAATTACATTAAATACGATTTTTTTATCAAAGACTCTATATTTTCCCTATTTTTATATTCATTTTTAAACATTTTCAGTTTCTTAAACCTTCAAAAAATATATATTTAAAATCAGGTCAAATGTATAAACTTTCTCAAAACACTTTAGAGTTTCCATATATATATTTTTGATTGTATTTTTTTTTTAACTTTTTTACAGTTTATTAACCCTTCCTGAGAAATTTAAAAAATAATTATTTTAAGTAACGCTTTATATCTTCCCTATTTTTATATTAATCTTTAAACATTTTTTTGAGTTTCTCAATCCTTCTTAGGAAATTAAAAAATATTTAAAGTGTATAAAATACCTTCTCAAAGTTTGCATACATTTATATGTATTTTCAAACCTTCTTTTCAAAAATCATTCAAATCAGATCAATTATATTAAATAGGACTTTTTTTTAAAGTGTTTTTGTATTTTCCCCATTTTTACATTTATTTTTAAACATTTTGTTTCAAGTTTCTCCAACCTCCCTGAGAACGGCGGATGTGAATGGGCATTGTTCCCCCCTGCTGTGGAAGCTGGAGGTGAAGTTCAGGGCGAGGCACCTCCCGGCATGGGGGGTTCGAACCCTTTCCAGGACAACAGCTGTCCGCTGTCGGAACGGTGCACCTTTCCGCAGCTTACGGCTTTGGCGGCCATCTGTCGGCCATCGGCTTACATTTAAGCTCGACCATTTTAACGCCACTAGCGCTCTCTTGCCCGCCAGGCCCCCTACCGGGCTGCAGGCTTTGGTAGATTCTGCAGACCAAGCAATGGAAAAGTGAGATCACCGTAAGAGTGAGCAGGGCTTGTTTGACTTCTTTGTGGGTAAATTAGGAGGAATCATAGTGCACATCCATTCCAGTTGGTGGCAGTGTTGGTTGTCTGCAAAGGTGTACAGAAAATCATGATATTGATTGTTGATTTTGTATAGCATGACCAATTAGAATAAGGAAGATGAGGAAGGGATCGAGTTAGAGATCTGAAAAGAGAAAAAAAAAGTCAAGAAACTTGTATTGCATCACGAGCACTCGTTGAAAATGTGTTTCATTGTCACATGACTTGTTCATTCCTTCATCATCCATTAGTTCATTCACAAATCCTGTTTTTTATATATTCAACATCAAATCAAAAATATTATGAATTAAATAATTGTATTTTTTTACATAGATATATGTTTCAATGGAATGTTTTTGATATTTTTAATTTTAATCATATTGGAAATATAATGTAACTACAAATTTAAAGTGTCTTTTTAGTAATTAAACTACAAGTTTAAATCATAAAATATGAAAACTATGCATTAGCCTTAACTGTATTTTAGGTAACAATTGAATTATTTAAGAAATTAGAATTAATCTACATATGAAAATGCAGGCAGTTTATTTAGTAGTTGAACTACAAATTAAAATTGTGAATTCAAATATTTTGTTAGATAAAGTATAATTTTTCATTGTACAACCCACCAAAAATAAACAAATTAAAATTATGATTTACTATGTTTTTGTTTGAATAATATATATATATATATATATATATATATATATTTATATAGGCAGCACGGCGGGGCAGTGGTTAGCGCGTGTGCGGCACAGTTCTAAGGTCTTGGGAACCTCCTGCGTGGGTTCAAATCTAGCTACTGGACTTACTGTGTGGAGTTTGTATGTTCTCCCCGTGCGTGCGTGGGTTTCCTCCGGGATCTCCAGATTCCTCCCACATTCCAAAGACATGCATTTCAGGTGGATTCTCCGGTCCAAATTGTCCCTAGGTGTGAATGAGAGAGCGAGTTGCCTGTCCCTGTGTGCCCTGCGATTGGCTGGCAACCAGTTCAGGGTGTCCCCTGCCCACTGCCCGGAGATGGCTGGGATGGGCTCCAGCCCCCCCGCGACCCTAATAAGGATAAGCGGTACGGCTGATGAGATGAGATATATATATATATATATATATATATATATATCTCATCTCATCTCATCTCTTTAGCTGCACCGCTTATCCTCAGTAGGGTCGCGGGATATATATATATATATATATATATATATATATATATATATATATATATAAATATTTTAGTGTACATCTAAAATTTTGGGTGACTATATAATAAAATGTAAACAATCACAAAATGTATAAATGAATTATTAATTTTATTCAATTTTTGAATAATTAAAATTGAATTTAAAATTGCAAAAATATTTATTTCTCCAAATATTTAAGGCAGAAATAAAAAAAGAATACTTTAAAAAATACTATAAAGACTATAAATTAAAATTAGAGTTGGAAATTTGGAATTTGCTGTACTAAATAATCTCCTGCTCCACAACATTAGATAATATCCCCAGAATATGTACGGAAGCCATGTTTATTACCTAGATACGTTTTTTTCCTGTGGTTGCGCTGGGCTAAGGCTGTCTAAATAACGGCGAAAGTAAATACAGGTGATGGGTTGATGCTCAGCCTCGCGGCTGACTAAGCGCTTTCAATGAGAAGGAGCTTTGGCGGCTTTTAACGCTTTGTCCTGCAACACGAAGCGTCAGCATCTCGGCGGGGGATTTTCCTGCAAGCTTACACGTATTTACAACTAGCGGCGGCGCTTTTGGCTAATTTGTTGTGTCAGGTGAAGCTTAGCCTCCCTATGCACGCTCTTTGATTAGGTTCAAAGGCAGAAGAACGTCCGAGAGCGCACGCGTAAAATCGCCTCGACGGCAGGGCGCTCATGCGTTTAACTCGCCGGCTCCAAAAAAAAGGAGTGGCTGGGAATTGACTTTGTGTCTCACGAGTTAGCAGGGGGGAGAATAATTGAAGAGCAATGCCTTTTGGGGGTCGTGGGTTTTACCTGATACGTCTTAAGGGAGAGGATCCATGTTGGTTGAGTTCAGTTCATCAATCCAAAGGTTTTACTTGGAGTATCATAATTTACTGGTGTGCCACGGTTGATTCCTACTCAAAACTGTATTACTGCATATCCCTCAAACTTTAACCCCAAATCATTTAACCCCTATACCCTACTCTATCCCTATTAATTCCACTATACACTACTCCCATAGTCTAAACCCAAAACCCGTCAACCTGAAGCCCTACCCTTTACCCTGACCCCAAACCCTGACTGTCCCCCTAAACCCTATCCCTAACCCTTAACCCTACCTGCAAATCGTTAACAGAAATTGTAATCCAACCTCTAAACCCCTATTTAAAAACACTATCCTAACCCTTATATCTAAACTGTGATTAAAACCCCTAACCCTACAAACTAAACCTCAATCCTGACCAACCCCTAAAGACTGTCCCTAACCCCAATTGTAAACCATCAATAGAAATTGTAATCTACCCCTAACCAGAAACACTACCCTAACCCTTATTTCTTAACCCTGCCACCAAACCCTAACCCTAAAGCCTACAACCTAAACCTCACACCTAACCCAACCCCTGAACCCTGACTGTACTCATAAACGCTAGCCCTACCCATAAACCTTAAACATAGATCCTAACCATATCCCTAAACCCTTAACCAGAAACACTACCCTAACTGCTATATTTAAACCCTACTCCTAAATCCTGACTGTACTCCTAAACCATAACCCTACCCATAAACCTTAAGCATAGATCCTAACCCAACCCCTAAACCCTTAACCAGAAACACTACCCTAACTGCTATCACTAAACCCTACCCCTAAACCCTACCCTGAAACCCTCAACTTTAAACCTTATAACCTAAACCTCAACCCTAAATCCAAAACCTACCCCTAAACTTTAATTGCAGCCAAAACCCTTTCCCCAACCCCCAAACACCAACCTCTAAACCAATATCTTAGCCCTTGCCCTAACTCTATCTCCAAATCCTACCCTTAAAACCTACCCTGAAACCTCAAACCAAAAACTCTACAACCTAAACCCTAACCCTAAATACTAATCCTAACCCTAATCCGAAACCCTACCCCTATACCTCCAACCCCAAACCCTACTATCTCAACCACAAGCCTAAATCCTACCCTTAATCCAAATCCCTACCCCGATACCTCCAACCCCAAACCCTGCAATCTAAACCCCAAGCCTAAATCCTACCCCTACCCCTAACCCCTAAACCTATTCCCAAACCAAAACCCTAACTGGACCCATAAACCCTAGCCCTGAATCTATACCCTAACTCTATCCCCTCAAACTACTCCTTCTACAGTATATGTTGTTTGTGTGATCACCAGTTCCGTAGTAGTGGTTAAGCACCTGCCTTCCACAGGTAAAGTTTTGGGTTCGATTACTCCCCAGGCCAACTCAAAATACTTAATTTGATAACTCCTTTGACTTGGTTCAGAGTATTATATGACCTTGTCTGAAATAATTAGGTAGAGGCTCAGTTCATTCACTTTCACCTGTAGCTCAAGTTAGGTGCTAGCTTTCAACATAACCATACCATAGCATAAACCTTAACATTATAATTAACCCTACCCCCTAACCCTAACTCTTAACACTAAATATTTTAGCAATTACCGATGTAATTTTAAGTGTTCTTGGATCAGTAGGCCTATGTGGCTAATCCTCAAGCGTATGTTCGCCCCTCAGCCCTGCCCCTCCACTTTTATTAATGGTGCTCTCAGCCAGCCTCGATTGGAACTGGGAAGCTCGTTTATTCAAGCTACCACGATTAATCATTACATTTACTGTTCCGATTTCATCGGGAACGTGAGAGGAACATGCTGAACGTGCAATCGTGGATTTACCCAAGGGAGGGGAGCAGATAAAGATGGGCTCATCAGTGTCAGGGTCATTTCTGTTCACTCAAATCCAATTAGCGAAACCCGACTTTGTTACGATCCAACCGAGCATAACGATGAGAAAATATTGTTGTATTTCTCTCGTCTCGATTAAGAATGCGATCATCCGCCGTCTACCTTTGACCACGGAGGGCGTGGCGTGAAACTGGAGGCGTAGACGAAGCCCTCAAACCATCTGTCTTGTTTTTCAAGGTCTTCACAGTTAGTAGCGACACCTCCGTAATTAACTTGGTTGCGTCCCAAAGGTCTGGTGATGGAACCGGATTTTTTTTTTTTTTTTTTTTTTTTTTTTTTTTTTTTTTTTCAAAAAAACGTAATTGAGTCAGGTTTTCTGGAGCACTTTGCTCATAAGTCATCTGCTATTGTTAAAATACATTGACCTTAAAAACAATTCCAAACGCTGATTTAAAGCAAAAACACTAGATTGAAATCCTATTTCGAAACCCTAAAAAAAAACTTTAAAACCCTAAATCTGAACTCAAATTTCTTAATTTGAAACCCTATTTTGAAACCCTAAATGGCTTTAACACCCTAATTTGAAGTTGAAACCCTAGTTTAAAATCCTTTTTTGAAACACTAACTATGCTTTAAACCCCTAATTTGAATCCTAAACCCTAGTTTGAAATCTTAGTTTGAAACCCTAACTGAGCTTTAAAACCCTAGTTTGTGGTCAAAACCCTACCTTCAAACCGTACTTTCAAATTCCAGTTTAAAACCCTAGCTGAATTTTAATACCTTAGTTCAAGGCCAGAACCCAAATTCCTAACCCTAGTTGTAACCCTAAAATTGCTTTAAAACCCTACTTTGGGGCTAAAACCCCACTGTCAAACTCCAGTTGTAAACTCTAGCTGCGCTTAAAAATCCCAGTTTCAGGCCAAAACTTTACTTTCAAATCCTCATTAGAAACGCTTCCTGCATTTTAAAACCCTAGTTGCAACCCTAGCTGTGCTTTAAAACCCTTATTTGCGGCCTAAGCCAAACTTTCAAACCCAAATTCGAAAGCCTAAAAACGCTTTAAAACTCTCATAGTTGAATGGAATTTTGACCTCATAGGCAGATTTTCTGATTGCTATTCCAATCTTGTACATCGGTAACGCTGAAATCATTTATAATCGATGCCCGAAGTCGAAAAACCGCAGGGGTTCGCTTTGGTGGAACGCACTCTCCATGAGCACAGCAGGAATTGGATTGCTGCGGAAAAATGTTAATCCAAGTCACAGCTGCTCCCACGCCCGATTTATTATCATGCTACCGTTCATTTATTGAGCTTGAGCGGTGAAACACCACCCGATTGCCAGCATGATTCGACTTTGATTTTCACCTTGGGCGGCAGGGACGGGTACTTAGTACACACCCACTTGTTCCTGTCTTTGAGTGTTTATAGAAATAGTGCCCCGTTGGAAAGGTTTTGTGACACCCTCTTCTGCCCCCTGCAGGTAACCGATAAGATGGCGGCTCAGGAAGCAACTGGGCGCAGCTTCCTGGTGACGTGCTGGCAGCCGGTCCTGATCCTGATGCTGAGCGCCGTGCTGTCCGCCTCCACCACCGGCTGCCCATCCCGCTGCGAGTGCAACATCCCCGAGCGCTCCGTCATGTGCCACCGCAAGAAACTAATGACGGTCCCCGAAGGGATCCCGGCCGAAACCAGGCTGCTGGACCTGAGCAAGAACCGAATCCGGACCATCAACCCTGACGAGTTTGCCGGTTTCACCGGCCTGGAGCACCTGGAGCTCAGCGAGAACACCATCTCTACCATCGAACCCGGCGCTTTCAACAACCTATTTGGTTTACGGACACTAGGGCTACGTAGCAACAAGCTAAAGCTGATCCAGCTGGGGGTCTTCACGGGTTTGAGCAACCTGACTCAGTTGGACATCAGCGAGAACAAGATCGTCATCTTGCTGGACTACATGTTCCAGGATTTGTACAACCTGCGATCGTTGGAAGTGGGCGATAACGACCTGGTTTTTATCTCCCACCGCGCTTTCCACGGCTTGAGTAGCCTGGAACACCTGAGCCTGGAGAAGTGCAACCTGTCCTCCGTGCCCACGGAGGCCTTTACCCACCTGCACAGTCTGATCACGCTCAGGCTGCGCCACCTAAATATCAACGTAATTCGGGATTATTCCTTTAAGCGACTCTTCCGATTGAAGGTGCTGGAGATTGCCAACTGGCCGTACTTGGATACAATGACCCCCAATTGCTTGTACGGATTAAACCTGACCTCCTTGACCATAGCCAATGCCAACTTGACCACTATCCCTTACGTGTCCCTCCGCCACCTGGTCTACTTGCGCTTTCTTAATCTTTCTTACAACCCGATTCACACCATCGATGGGAATAAGCTCCACGATCTGCTGCGCCTTCAGGAGTTTCACCTGGTCGGGGGCCGGCTTGCCATGATCGAGCCCTACTCCTTCCGAGGTCTCAACTACCTGAAAATCCTCAACGTTTCCGGGAACTCCCTGACCACTTTAGAGGAGTCTGCTTTCCACTCGGTAGGGAATCTGGAGACACTGGCCCTGCACGACAACCCCCTGGCCTGCGACTGCCGCATGCTGTGGGTCTTCCGCCGCCGGTGGAGACTCAACTTCAATCGGCAGCAGCCCACCTGCGCTTCCCCTGAATTCGTCCAAGGCAAAGAGTTCAAGGACTTTCCGGACGTCCTGCAGCCCAACTACTTCACCTGCCGCAAGTCCAGGATCCGGGACCGCAAGGCGCAGCAGCAGTTTGTCGACGAAGGAGCCATCGTTCATTTTACATGTGAGGCAGACGGCGACCCCGCCCCAGTGATCATGTGGCTCTCCCCGCAGAAGAAGTTCCTCACCTCCAAAACAATAGGAAGGATCTCCGTCTTACTGGACGGGACCCTCGAGGTCCGTTACGCTCAGATCCAGGACAACGGGACATACGTGTGCTTAGCTAGTAACGCCGGCGGCAACGACACATCCCTGGCACACCTCCACATCCACAGCTACTCCCCCGATTGGCCGTTCCAACCCAACAAAACCTTCGCCTTCATCTCCAACCAGCCGACGGACCCAGGGGGCAACGACACTAGAGCCAACGTCCCCTTCCCCTTCGACATCAAGACTCTAATCATCGCCACCACCATGGGTTTCATTTCCTTCCTGGGCGTGGTTTTGTTTTGCCTGGTGCTCCTGTTCCTGTGGAGCCGAGGCAAAGGCAACACTAAGCACAACATCGAGATCGAGTACGTGCCGCGCAAGTCGGACGCTGGCATGAGCGGCGGTACGGCTGACGCGCCGCGAAAGTTCAACATGAAAATGATTTGAGGGAGGATTTCGACCATAGGAAGACTTTGGAGAAGAACGAGTTGAGGAGTCGGACTTTCAAACGAGAGACCACAAAGGCGGGTCCGCCGCTTCGAGGCATTAGTGAGGTCCGGTGGCCCACTTTATCGGAAGTCACGTAAACACTTTATGTTCCTCTGGATCTAAAATGGGAAAATACCTTTTGACGAGAGTTGCCCGGACCTTGCTGCCAAAATGTGTGGAGCGCACCGTTCGAAGTTTCGGAACTGGCTGTTTCGTGTCCGTATTTATTTTAATTTGCACAACCCCGCCCGAGGTAACATGCCAAAATACGCCGAACCCTTGCTACATCGTGGTTCGCTTCACACAGTCTTGCTACTTTACTGCGTTGTGTTCTGCATTTTACAAGGTTAAACAGTCCATTTGGTTCTTCTCTACTTGTGTGTCAAGGACATTACGATTTTAATACACACAGTAGACCCCCGGGATATGACATTAATCTGTTCTGAGGTGAGAATCGCAAAGTGACAGTGCCGTAAAACAGTATATAGTAGGTATTGTAAGTACTACTTGAGTGAAACATACGTGCATATGATTAAAAAACAATAGGAATGACTTGACCTGGTTGAGCAGAGTAGCTGGTAGATGCAGATGAGGAGGA
Organism: Urocampus carinirostris; assembly: GCF_059441175.1. Classification (NCBI taxonomy): domain Eukaryota; kingdom Metazoa; phylum Chordata; class Actinopteri; order Syngnathiformes; family Syngnathidae; genus Urocampus; species Urocampus carinirostris. The sequence continues at coordinate 34,648,450 of NC_142355.1, read as the reverse complement.
GGAGAAAGCTAATTATAAAGGAAAACAATTTTTAAGCTTTCCTGGTTTTTAAACAAATATATATGTAAAGTAAAAATAAAGTTGCATTTACCATTGGAGTGCCATGACTTGACCCGGTCGAGTGGCGTAGCGGGTAGATCCAAAAGGGAGCGGCAGTAGCTCAGGAGGTAGAGCGATCGTTTTAGGATTAAGGGATCCCAGTTCGAATCCCGGCTTGTCCGTGTTACATGCCGAAGTGTCCTTGGGTAAGACACTGAAACCCCAATACCCCCAATAAGCAGGTTAGCGCCTTACATGGCTGCACAGATCACGGCCGCTATTGGGAAATGTGAAGCACAATGTAAAGCGCTTTGGGAAGTCATTGACTTGAAAAGCGCTATATAAATGCAGATCATTTCATTTCATTTCAGAGGAAACGACAGATTTAAATTAAATTTGATATGGAATCTGATATTAAAAACTTGTAGGGATTCTCATTGCCTTTGAAGATTTCCTTTTTTTACTACCCTCAATTTTTGAAATAATAGTTCCAAGTACGGTAACATATAGAGAGTACGGATTGGTTTGCCATCTTCATTCTTCTTTAAAGTCTTAAGCTTTGTTTCGATGGCTATCATGTTTTTCCTTTTCCCTTTCGCATCACTGCATGCCTTGGACTTATGGCTAATAGATACAGTCCAAAAGTAAATTACTTGATCACCAACTCGGAAAGTCTTTACCATTAAATGAGGGAAGACTAAGGTACTGTGGCAGGTAATTAAGACAATAAGATATCCACATTTTCTTTGTGCCGTGAAGCAGACCAATAGCAGACCAGAATCTTATATGACGTCAACCAACAGCAGACTTGTATCTTAGAGATGCAACTTGTAATATTCATTTTTTGGAGGTACGCAAAATAATTTGTTGAAAATACCGTAAAGCGGGCCAAAAAAACATCTAATTCCGCACCATTAAGTGAAAATGTCGTAAAGCGGAGATACTGTATCCTGGGGGTCTATTTGTAGTTATTTTCATACCACCATCCGAAAGTAACTCGCCAAAACAGACAAGCTTATCCATCGATGACTGCTTAAAACAAGGGTCTCAAACGTGCGGCCTGGGACCCATTTGCGGCCCTCGGGGTGATCGTTTGAGGCCGCCGAATCACTAGGAAAATTCAAGGGACAGTGTGTATTATTTGACCACCAAATACTGTGATATTCTCTCATGCAACAGAAAATGAGTGCTAAAAATCTCAAGAATGAAAGCTACAGTCTCAAAGTGACCAAACATAAGGCACCATTTCTCTTCTATTTTTTTTTGTTCAGCCTTTTGCCTGATATAATCATCTCCCTTTAGATGAGCCTCGCTTCATGTAAAGTAAATAGAAATTTCTCGCCCTCTACGAGTATGTATAAAAAAAAAAATCATATTTATATATGGTCATGTATGTTTTTACAGCTAGGTAAAAAATAGTACACATTGTCCCTTTAACTTCTGACTATGTATTCCTAAATGTCACGCCGGATGATGTTTGGAAAATAAAAATCGCTAGTTTTCCTTCGTGGATTCCATCAGGAAACATTTGAGATCACTAAGGAGTGTTTGAAGAAATATACATTTATTTTTGTGTTTTAATATTGCGAAAAACGTTTTCACGTCAAACTAAACATAAGCCAGATACATACATACAAAAAACATTATCTTAACCTAGTGGCAGAAAGTTGGAATGATTTTAAGTTTTTTTTTTTTCTTATTTCAACAAACTCGGATCTTGTTTTTTAAATATAATAAAAATTTTATATTTTCTATATAGATTAAATTAAGTAAAAATAATGCAGAAAAAATGAGAGAATATTTTGCTTGTTTTAAGCGTATTTTGGTAGTTTCAGTACATCTTTTTTGTATTTTTTTTAACTTGAAATTAGAAAAAATATTGTATTTTCCTCTAACACATAGAAAAATTCCCTAATTTAGAAATTAATCTTATCTGATAAAAGACATAATTTCCCTTAATTTAAAAATGAATACAAAAAAACATATAAAATATCTTAAAATAATAACAAATATATTTAAAATAAACAAAATAATCTGCCGCACTGTAAAAAATGCCAAAATATTTTGCTTATTTTAAGCATATTTTGGTAGTTTCAAACCATCTTTTTTGTATTTCTTTTAACTTGAAATTAGAAAAAATATTGTATTTTCCTCTAACACATAGAAAAATTCCCTAATTTAGAAATTAATCTTATCTGCTAAAAGACATAATTTCCCTTAATTTAAAAATGAATACAAAAAAACATAAAATATCTTAAAATAATAACAAATATATTTAAAATAAGCAAAATAATCTGCCGCACTGTAAAAAAATGCCAAAATATTTTGCTTATTTTAAGCATATTTTGGTAGTTTCAAACCATCTTTTTTGTATTTTTTTTAACTTAAAATTAGAAGAAAAAAAAACAATTGTATTTTCCTCTAACACATAGAAAAATTCCCTAATTTAGAAATTAATCTTATCTGCTAAAAGACATCACTTCCCTTGATTAAAAAAATAATTTTCTTATTTAAAAAAAACATATACAATAAATTAAAATGATAACAAATGTGTTTAAATTAATCAAAATAATCCTCTGCATTGTAAAAAAATGACAAAATATTCTGCTTGTTTTAACTGTATTTTGGTAGTTTTAAGATATCTCTATTTTTGTAGTCAAGTTATTTATTTTACTTAAAATTAGAAAAAAAAATATCTTATCTAGAAGCTGATAGATTGAATTTTCTTCAAACACATGGAAAAAAATTATCTTAGCCAGTAAATCAGATGACTTCCCTGAATTAAAAAACGAATCCTCTTATTTTATTTAAAAAAAAAACAGATAAAATATTTTAAAATAATAACAAATATACTTAAAATAAGCAAAACATTTTGGGACATTTTGTACATCGAGGAGTATTTTTCAAATCACTATACTTTTTACATTTACGTGAGTAGTTTTGTGAAGAAGAAACAGTGCTCTGCTACATTAGTCTACATTGAAAGCGTTACTTAAATCCCGTCCACATAAGTACGTGTCTGTCTGTCTCTGCTAAGGCACATTTATTTTGTCAAATAGCTCGTTTGTTTTATTTAGATTTGAACAGTGATCCCAACAACCACCAGGTGGCACTTGCGAGCAGGGTTAGGGACGCAAGTAAGAGTAAGAGTACTTTTACTTGAGTAAAACTTTTGGCTACTCGACCAACCTCTGCTTAAAAAACGCAAAACACTCAAAAATGATAAACGATTTTTAATATTTTTAATTGATTTTGGCAGTTTCAAAACATTTAAACTGATTTTTTTATGGTTATTTAAAAAAAACTTGAAATAATAGAGTAAACGTTTACACATAAAATATTAAAAAACGAGAGCTAGCAAGAATTGTTTCATTTTTGGTTGTCATTTTTCAAATATATCTGAATACCAAACATTTTACCTAAAATGAGAAAAATGATCCACCCACTTTTAAAAATAATAATGTTGTACATTTAAAGTAAAAAAGACAAAATATCTAAAAATAATAAGAAAAAAAAAACCTGAAATCAGCCATATATTCTGCCAATTAATTTGTAACATTGCTGAGTGCTTCATGTGACCAAATTCCAAAATAATATTTCATTTCAAATCCCTGATTATTATATGAAAAGAGAAAAAAATAATCATATTTTTGTTGTTATTTTTCTATCGTTTTTTGACACGTTGTTGATATTTTTGACATATTTTGGCCGGTCAAAATCATCCTCGTTGTAATTTATAGAGCAAGCTTCCCCGAGCCTTAGTTTCTAAATCGCACACTGTGGACAGCAAGCCCTTTATTTTATTTTTCGCAAAGGACGCTAGCACGCTAAAGACGCTAATGGCTAACGGGCGCGGGCACGAAGGCGCTAATGGGCTGCAAAAGCTCTTCGGTGTAATCCCTTTTTTTGCAGGAAGGAATAGAAAATAAGAAAAAAGAAAATGGCCACCAACGTGAATGCCGTCTGTGTGTTCGAGGTGTCGACTAGGACTCTGTATGGTTGTGTTTTTGTTTTTTGTTGGATTTTTGTTTAACCTTCCTGACATTGTTTTTTTTTTTTTTGACTATGTTGTCGTCGAAGCCGGATTTTTATGAAGAAAACAAAAAGATGATGAAAAAAATAGATATATGGAAAAAAAATCAAATTGTTCTGTGCAATAAAGGTTATATGCAGATTTTTTTTTTTTTAATTAACAAAAATTTTGTTGATGTTCAATTGTTGACGATATGCTATGTTGTATTAAACAATCTATGGATTTTTTTTATAAAAAAAACTCAATGGTCCTGTTTTCTTTTACCTGTAAGGATATATATTAACCTCAACTACGAACTATAATTTGAAACCCTAATCTTGGCTCGAAACCCGGTTTAAAGACCTCAGCCTGAACCTCAAACTGCAATTTGAAGCTCTAACCTTAGGTGGAAACCTTGTTTTGTATCCATATTCGAAACTTCAAACTGCAATTTGAAACCTTAATCTTGGCTCAAAACCCTGATTTAAGACCTCAGCCGACACCTCAAACTGCATTTTGAAGCCCCGGCCTCATGTGGAAACCTTATTTCATATTCATATTTGAAACTTCAAACTGCAATTTGAAATCCTAATCTTGGCTCGAAACCCTGTTCTAAGACCTCAGCATGTGTCTCAAACGGTAATTTGAAGCCCTAACCTTGAGTGGAAACCATGTTTTGTATCTAGAAACCTTATTTTATATCCTTATTCGAAACATGAAAAAAATGCAGTTTGAAACTTTAATCCTGTCTAGAAACCCTGTTTTATGACCTCAGTCTGAGCCTCAAACGGTAATTTGAAGCCCTGACCTTATGTGGAAACCGTATTTTATTTCTGGAAACTTTATTTAATAACCTTATTCAAAACTTCATACTGCAATTGGAATCCCTAATCTTGGCTCGAAACCCTGTTCTAAGACCTCAGCATGTGCCTCAAACGGTAATTTGAAGTCCTAGCCTTAGGTGAAAACCTTGTTTTAGATCTAGAAACCTTATTCTATATCCTTATTCGAAACTTAAAAAAATGCAATTTGAAACACTACTCTTGGCTGGAAACCCTGTTTTAAGTCCTCACCCTGTGCCTCAAAAGATAATTTGAAGCCCTAACCTTAGATGTAAACCTTATTTTATATCTGTAAACCTTAATTTATTTCCCTAATAAAAACTTCAAACTGCAATTCGAAACCCAAATCTTTGCTCAAAAATTGTTTTAAGACCTCAGCCTGGGCCTCAACCGGTAATATACTTCATGTGGAAACCTTATATTACATCCTTATTCTAAACTTCAAACTCCCATTTGAAAGCCTAATCTTGGCTTGGAACCCTGTTTTATGACCTCAGCCTGAGCCTCAAACTACAATTTGAAGAACCAACCTTAGGTGGAAACCTTATTTTATATCCGGAAACCTTATTTCATATCCTTATTCAAAACTGCCCACTGCCCGAAGATAACTAGGGATGGGCTCCAGCACCCCTGCGACGCTACTGTGGATAAGCGGTGCAAATAATAGATGGATAGATAGTTTTTATACTGTCATGATAACTAACATTACTAACTTTGGCACCAACTGCCTCGGACTCTGATTGGCTCCCTATTTAAACCCACTCCTTTCTGTCACCGGTTGTCAGTCCGTTTGCGAACCTCAGTTTACACTAGACAAGCCTCTTTTCGACCCTGACTCCAACCTGTTTTTTGCTCCTGTCTGTCCCCCGGCTTCGACCTGTTTTTGATCCTGATCACATCTACTCTACCGTCCCGGATTTTGACCTTTTTTTGTCCTTGACCACGTCTACTCACCTTTCCTGGCTTACGACTTGCTTCTGACCACGTTTTTGCTCTCCTTTCCCAGCTACTGACCCGTTTTTACGTCTCGACACCGCCATCGCTCGCCTCGGAAGTCCCACTTCCGCGTTCAGAGCGACCTGCTTCCCACGCCCAGCGATCCCCGGATCGTGGGTGCAATCATTTCCTTTCTTCCAATAAAACTGAGAGAAACGTAAGGCAAGTGGGTCCTGTCTCCGTTCAGGTCCTGACACATATGTGTAGCAGTGCATCCCTGAAAAACAATTCAAATATTCGCAGACCTACAAAAAAATGTCCAATTACAAAACTATTTTAGCTTTTTACATATTGAACCAGTTGAACAACAACACAAATACCTGATAATGCAAACATATTTAACAAAAATGAAAAATATTAAATCTTTAATGCTCTAAATAAATGATAAAATGCTACATAATCAAATGATCATCAATGTTTAGTACATCATTCATACTCCGATTCACCCCCAAATTACCCAAAAGCTTGCCATTGGTCACTGTCTTTGTTTTCATTCAATGATCACCTGAGTAACTGCAACAATCACCCATACCAGTAGGTGGCGGAAGACTCATCTCTTTTTTTATCTCAATTTTGAATGGTCTTCAAGATGATATGTATGTTTTTGGTGACTATATTTTGAACCTACTACGATTTTTTTTATTTTCTAGGAAGATTAACAAAAATACTTCAAATGAGCACAAATGATCCACAAATGAACATTTTATTTCAACGTTACGTTTTTGAAGTCAAAATAGTCATTAAAAACAACATTATTGGATATATATTTTTTTGGTTTTTGCAGTGTAATCATAAACAAAATAAGTTAGTACACTGTACTATTCTCACGTTTCTCAAATTGTGTTGGTAAAAGCAAAACATTTAAATCCAGGCTTAAAACACACTTAAAATATTATAGCAGTGTCTGAAACCCATGACAAAAAATTAGGGGACACCAGGGCAGACAACATTGAAAAAGTGCCTGCCCAGCCATAAAGTTGCCTGACCCATTTTTAACAACTTGAAACGCAATACGACGACTCACAGCAAAAAAAAAAACATTGTTACAAAGTATTGATAAGGATTGATAATCAGAATATACAACAGGATAACACTTTAAAATTAAGTGTATTATAAATCTACTTATACCATTCATTGAATGTACAGTGGAACCTCAGTTCTCGACCATAATCCGTTCCAGAACCCTGTTCGAAAAGCTATTTGTTCGAACACAGAAATCATTTTTTCCATTACAAATAATGTAAATCGTTTTAATCTGTTCCAACACCCTGAATGTTTACCTTTGTTTTCCTTTAAGACACAAATAACATAAATGTAACCCAGGCTAATCGTACGTTCGCGTTAGCGTAATCTTCCGTACGAAAGATTACGCTAACATGAACGTGTATAAATAAAAAAAAAGGATAAAGAAAATAATTATGAATAGGATTTTTTACCTTTGTGGTAGTCAGCAGAAGGTGCAGATGGACGGTGAGAGGGATGGAGGAGGAAGAAAAATTTTTGTTTGGAAGGAGAGTCCCCTTCCATAAAAACTTCAGGGAGCTCTTCTGTCTGACGGGTGCTCACACATTAAAATCTCTTTGCTACGGATGACTGGCTACAGGGTGTTCTTTTCTCTTAAAATATCTATCCAATGACACTTGCTTCTGCCTTCTTTTTAGCACTTTTCGGAAGTGGTTCATGACAGTGTCATTAAAGCCATGATGACTCTGGTGGCTGCAGCTCCATCGGTGTGGAGAAATTCTGTAACTCGGCCCATTTGCTACACACTTGTTTAATCTCGGACGTCCCCTAGTGAATTGGAGGTGCAATTGCACCTGAGAAAATTAAAAGGAGTAAAAAAATGTGATGTGAAATATCCACCCCGGCGTTCGAACTCCGATTTTTGTTCGAACAACAAAGCAAGAATTTCTCGAATTTTTTGTTCGGACTCCGATTTGTTCGAACTGAGAGTCGTTCGAAAACTGAGGTTTCACTGTATATGACATCGGTGTTTTCCATCTACCATCAGTATGTACCTGTATTTACTCATCTTCATTCTTGCAATGTTTGCATTGCGTCGTCTCCGACTTTAATAATGCATGTTTAAGGACTGTTCTTCCAAAATTCTATCAACATGTGAACTGTGCAACAAGGGGTGAAAAAACTTTGGACCGCGTTTACAGCAACATCAAAAACGCATACAAAGCTTCCCCCCTCCCCCACCTAGTAAATTCGGATCACATATGCCTATCCCTTACCCCCTCATACACCCCCATCCGAAGGAAAACAAAACCTGTAACGAGGACAATACAAACGTGGCCTGAGGGAGCCCTCTCCAAGCTGCAGGACTGTTTTGATCAAACTTGCTGGGAGGTATTTGAACACCATGACCTCCAGAAATTCACTGACACTGTTTTATCCTACATCCGTTACTGCACGGATGAAGTCACAGTATATAAAAAAGTCAAAAACTACCCAAATCAAAAACCCTGGATGACCAGCGAGGTGCGCACCCTCCTCAAACACCGCAACACCGCCTTCAGGTCTGGAGACAAGGCTCTTTACGGGGTGGCCAGGGCTGACCTGAAGAGAGGCATCAAGGAAGCAAAATCAGCCTACACAAGGAGGATCGAGCACCTCTTCGCTGGAAATGACCCGAGGAGGATGTGGCAGGGCCTCCAACACATCACCAACTTCAGAGGCCACAACCTGGCAACTGTTGAGGCTGAGGCTTCACTAGCTGAGGACCTTAATCAGTTCTTCGCTCGCTTTGAAGCTGGTAGGCCACATACAGCAACATCACACCCATCAACAACCAGCAGCAACTCCCTCACATTTCAGGAGCACGAAGTCAGGCGTGCGCTGAATACCATAAACCCCAGGAAGGCAACTGGCCCGGATGGAGTACCAGGGAGGGTACTCAGGGACTGTTCCAATCCGCTGGCTGGGGTCTTCACCACCATCTTCAACCGGTCCCTGTCACAGGCGACCGTCCCACCTTGCCTCAAAACCTCCACCATCATTCCCGTCCCCAAAAAGTCAGCAGTGGAAAGCCTCAACGACTACAGGCCTGTAGCTCTCACGCCTGTGGTCATGAAGTGCTTCGAGAGGTTAGTGTCCCGGCACATCAAAAACTCCCTGCCACTCACACTGGACCCCCACCAGTTTGCCTACAGGGCAAACCGCTCCACTGACGACGCCATAAACACAGCACTTCACACCGTGCTGAAACACCTGGACCACCGGGGGAGCTACGTCAGAATGCTCTTCCTGGACTTCAGCTCAGCCTTCAACACCATTATCCCGGAGATCCTGGTGGAGAAACTTGCACACCTAGGACTCTCTCCCTCCATCTGCCACTGGATAATGGACTTCCTCTCCAACCGCCCACAGTCGGTGAAACTCGGTACCCACGTCTCTCCCACCCTAACACTGAACACTGGCTCCCCCCAAGGTTGTGCACTGAGCCCCCTGCTTTTCACCCTCTACAGCTCCGACTGCTCACCGACCCACCCCACAAACACTATTATTAAGTTTGCTGACGACACCACCTTGATCGGCCTCATCTCTGAAGGGGACGAGGCGGCATACAGGGATGAGGTTGAGTCACTTTCAACGTGGTGCTCGGAAAACCACCTCATATTGAACACAACAAAAACAAAAGAACTGATTCTGGATTTCAGAAGGAATAGCAGGAATCCAGCACCACTCATCATAAAAGGAGACTGCGTAGAGAGAGTCCACTCGTTCAAATTTCTGGGCGTGCACATCGCCGACGACCTCTCCTGGTCTGCAAACACCAGAGCGGTGGTAGGGAAGGCCCAGCAGCGACTGCACTTCCTGAGATTGCTCAGGAAAAATAACCTAAAACAGCAGCTGCAGGTGTCTTTCTACAAAGCCACAGTGGAGAGCATCCTAACATACTGCATCACGGTGTGGTATGCGGGGTGCACAGCAGCAGACAGGAAAAAGCTCCAGAGGATCATAAAAACAGCCCAGAGAATCGTCGGCTGCTCTCTGCCCAGTCTGGAGGACATTGCCTGCTCTCGCTACCTCAGCAGAGCAGAAAACATCGTCAAGGACTTTTCTCACCCCGGCCACCATCTCTTCGACCTGCTGCCTTCCGGCAAGCGCTACAGGTCACACAAAGCAAAAACGAACAGACTCAGAGACAGTTTCTTCCCCACAGCCATTACCACCCTAAACAGACACCGCACAAACAACTGAAAACTGTTGCAAAAAAAAAAAAAAAAAAAAAAAAAAAAAAAAAAAAAAAAAAAAATACCTCACACGTATGTAAAATGGTACTCACGTACATGCTGCCTGCACTATGTTTGTTCACTGCTCAACAGACACCGCACAAAAACTGAAAACTCGTGCCAACACTACCTCATACGAAATAATGTTACTCAAGTCTTGTTCTTGCACATGTCGACTGCACTACGTTTAATGCTCAAATTGCACAATGTCTGACCATTTCCTTTTTTTGCACTATGATGTCTATGCTTGCACCAATGTATATGCGGACTATTTTTGCACTATGATGACTTTGCACCAAATGCAATATTGCACAACCGTTACGATACAACGTTATCACGACAACCCTGTATGTAACATCCCACATGCTGACATTGTTGTGTAAATACCATGTAAATTATAACTATAGCCTTATTCCCCTTGTTTTATAACATTATCTTCTCTGTTCCTTTATCTTCTTGCTCATACCCTCACTATGTGTAAAACTGGAGTGTCATGCCCAATTTCGTTGTCACAATATGTTAGCCCATTTGTAACAATGACAATAAAGGTATATTCTATTCTATTCTATTCTTCTATTCTACAAGCCACGTGAACTCCTCTTTCCCGATGCTTTTAATGTACGTCTACGTTTTGTAGAGTCATCAATTTTGTTAGCTTCTTTTGAATCTTTATTCTGGGGCTGATGTTTTGGCATGATTCCTAACCACTTCTCCATTTTTCCTGTGTTCTCTATGCGTCTACTTTGGAAAATGATATGCAAATGCAAATGCACGACCTTATTATGCTCTGGAGAGTCTGGAAGTATGAAGTTATTCGATGCAGGCTTCTGATTGGCTACCGAGTATGCAAATTACCAAACGAACCGAAACTCAGAAATTTCCGAATCGAACGAAGATTTTGAAATCTCAATAAAGCAAACATTTAATTTGAAAAATCATATTTCGTTTTTTTTTTTTTTCTTGAAAAAGTTGTCGGCCACCCAGGCGTTGTACGCCCAACGTAAAAAATGCACGCCCCGGGTGTCCGGGCAGACGTTATTTCAGACACTGGCAATAGTCAAGTCAAATCATGTGTATTTGGGACGCCCTTAATTACAAGGAGTCTCAAAGGGCTGGCCGTAGAGACTACGGACTATTATGACACCATCCCCTGATCTAAAACCTACATGAGGGCAAGGAAAAACTCAAAAACCCCATCATGAGGAAAATGAAGATGCCGTATGAATAGCTTATGAATGAAGTTGATCTCAGGAAGCTGTCAGACATTCGGTAATTACCTAGGTCCCAGTACATCAAAAACTCCCTGCCACTCACACTGGACCCCCACCAGTTTGCCTACAGGGCAAACCGCTCCACTGACGACGCCATAAAGATAGCACTTCACACCGTGTTGAAACACCTGGACCACCGGGGGAGCAACGTCAGAATGCTCTTTCTGGACTTTATCTCAGCTTTCAACACCATTTTCCAGGAGATCCTGGTGGAGAAACTCACACACCTAGGACTCTTTCCCTCCATCCGCCACTGGATAATGGACTTCCTCTCCAACCACCCACAGTCCGTGAAACTCGGTAACCACATCTCTCCCACCCTAACACTGAACACTGGCTTTCCCCAAGGTTGTGCACTGAGCCCCCTGCTTTTTACCCCCTACACCTCCGACTGCTCACCGACCCACCCCACAAACACAATCGTTAAATTCGCCGACGATACCACCTTGATCGGCCTCATCTCTGAAGGGGACGAGGCGGCCTACAGGGATGAGGTGGAGTCACTGTCAACGTGGTGTTCGGAAAACCTCATACTAAACACCACAAAAACAAAAGAACTGATTCTGGACTTCAGAAGGAATGGCAGGAATCCAGCACCACTCATCATAAAGGAGACTGTGTAGAGAAAGTCAACTCCTTCAAATTTCTGGGTGTGGACATTTCCGAAGACCTCTCCTGGTCTGCAAACACCAGAGCGATGGAAGGGAAGGCCCAGCAGCGACTGCATTTCCTGAGAGTCCTCAGGAAAAAACATCTAAAACAGCAGCTGCAGGTGTCCTTTTACAAAGCCACAGTGGAGAGCATTCTGATGTACTGCATTATGGTGTGGTATGCTGGGTGCACAGCAGCAGACAGGAAAACGCTCCAGAGGGTCATCAAAACAGCCCAGAAAATCGGCGGTTGCTCTCTGCCCAGTCTGGAGGACATTGCCTGCTCTCGCTACCTCAGCAGAGCAGAAAACATCATCAAGAAATTTTCTCACCCCTGCCACAACCTCTTCGACCTGCTTCCTTCCAGCAAGCGCTACAGGTCACATTAAACAAAAACAAACAGACCCAGAGACATTTTTTTCCCCAGAGCCATTAAAACACACACCGCACGAAAAACTGAAAAACTCTTGCAAAAACACTACCTCATACGAACGTAAATGGTACTCATGTCTATGTTTCTTGCACAATGTTGACTGCTCACCTTGAACAATGTTGACAACCTTTTTTGCACTGTGATGACTATTTTTGCACCAAATGCATACTGCACAAACCCTTGCGATACCAAACTGTATGTAACATCCTACATGCCGACATTTTTTTGTGTAAATTTTGTGTCAATTATAACTATAACCTTATCCTCCTTGTTTTATAACCTTATCTTCTCTGTTCCTTTTCTTCTTGTTTTTTTACCTCACTGTGAATGTGTGAAACTGGAGTGTCATGCCCAATTTCATTGTCACAATATGTTCAACCCATTTTGTAACAATGACAATAAAGGTAAATTCTATTCTATTCTATCCTATTCTATATTTCGTGACTTGACCACTGTCTCATATTTACAATTTTATATTCATCAATTTAGACTCAGGTCCTCTAAAAAACCCTGAAAAAAAATCTGGCACTATTCTTTGTGACAATAGTGTCAAGTCTAGGCTCGGGTCTGTGATAAGGTGTGGAATTTATTCTTGGTCTGACGCGAGGCTAACAACCCCGAGGAGTGACAGCAAAAAGCGTTACTCGCATATTAGATGAGTATTAACAATTCTAGGTCAGGAGATAGATGATGGATTTTGCGCGGAAATATTTATGCCTGATCCTCCTACGTCTATATTTGGAAAAAGCCTCACATCCATCCATCCATCCATCCATCCGTCCATCCATCTATAAAAAAATGAAAAAAGAATGAAAGGAACAACAAAGAAGTAACGTGAAAAAAACGGAAAATATGAATTAGCAACGCAAGCCAAATAAGGAAAGAAAAATGAAAGATCGGAAAGCAAAAAAAAAAGCTTAACGCAAAAAAGAAGAACGCCAGCTAAAGAAAGAATAAAATAAGGGGAAAAAAAAAAGAGGTAGCTCAACGTGAGCTAAATTAATGACCAAAAACAGACGGACGGACGGACGGACAGACAGACAGACAGACAGACAGACAGACAGACAGACAGACAGACAGAAGCATGGCTACAATTTCTATTCAGGCCGAGGACAATATGAAATCAGAGCAAGGTGATCTCCCAAATATGTTAACGACGTCAGGGCTAATGAATGAAGGCCTAAATACGGCGCCCAGAACTTTGCAGCCTGACCTGCACTTCTCAAAGACGTTGGATGTTTGATGATCAGCAAGATGTACGACGCGATCCAAAGAAGGCACCGACCACATCCGTCAAGTTTTTGGGACTGGGGAGAGAGTTTGGGTTTCAAGTCAGGTCAAGGTTGAAAATCCGGCTCCAAGAAATTGGAAATGGTTTCAATCGTGTGTATTTTGGCCATGTTTCCATACCAAACCAAGGCAACGGTTTCGAAATATGGTTTCAAGAATGCTTTAACAAGATTAAGGTTGATATTATGATGTTAATGATTTAAATTGTGGCTTTTAACCAGTGTTAGGGTTCTTATTAGGGTTTTAAACTAATATAGGAGATTCAAAAATGGTCAAATGAAGGGCTTTAATACAAGGATAAGGTTTCTAATTAGTGTCAACGTTTCATTTCGGATTATATATCTCAATTTATGGTGGGGTTTTCATTTAGAACGTTGAAATCAGGGTTTCTAGAAGAATTTTAAGGTTTTAAAACCAATATGTACATTTAAATTATTGTTTCTAAACAAAGTTGGTTTTCGAATTTTGGTTTCAAGAATGATTTGACAATATTAAGGTAGGAATTTCTGGTTTGAACACCACACTTGTATTTCAATGTTAGCTTTGAAAATGATGATTTCAAAATGGGCTTAAAATCCAAGAATAAGGTTTCTAATTAGTTTTTTTAAGAACAATGTTTCAAATTAAGGTTCTAAACCAATGTTGGGTTTTACTATACAAATTGGACCTTTAACAAGAAATTTGGCTTTTAAGCTGATTGGAGCTTTCTTTTAAGGTTGGGGGTTAAAATTATGGTTTTAAGAATGTATTAACAAGATTAAGGTTGGACATTTTGGTTTAATGTGTTTGTTTGAAATTTGGATTTTAAATCAAAATGATGAACTTTAATCAGTTTTAAAATCCAAGGATAAGGTTTCCAATCAGGGTTTTAACTAATGTCGGGGTTTCAGATCCGGGTTTTAAAACTAAATTGGAGTCAATCCAGAATATATGGAAACAAATGAGTCTCTGAAGAGATAAAAATACAAAATAAAAACGACCTTGTCTTGTGACGAGGGTCGCTAGCTACATTGCTAGCAACATTGTCGTAGATTGTGGTGTTAACTCTGCCAGATCGTGTTCATTTAGCACCGTCATTTTCTTTCTTGCCACAAAGCAAACACAGCTGCTGCACTTTCGAGTGTCAGTTGGAGAAGATGGCGCTTTCCAATGCGTGCTCTGCTCATTAGCGCGTGCCTTGCCGTCTGTGTGGCCATTGTTAGGGCTCTGAAATTAGTAAATGCTAATTATAAGCTGCGCCACTCGAAAATCGTTCCTAATTTGTGGTGTCGTTGACTTGATTATTGTGATTATAATCATTTGAATTAATATTATTACGCCGCATTTGCTACTGGTTCGGAAACTTTGGAAATCCATTCCTTTGTTTAGGGTCCTCAGAGCCTTAATTATACCCAGCTTTAATATCTGAACCCGTAAAATGGAGCGATACCATGATTCATGGAGCGCAAACTTAATAATGTATTGGATACTAAGTCTTTAAAGAGTCAATTGAGAGCGTATTCTTTTTATACAATTCTTAGCTTGGTTTACAACCATAACAAAATTCTTTAAAAACCCTACTTTGACAGATGTTGCCCAATATGAAACCCTATACTTAGTTTCACACCCAAATTAAAAGCTTAATTCTGACTTGAAACCTAGGTTTTACTCGCAAAATATAATTACATTAAATCCAATTTTAAAACCCTTGCCAAACTTGAAACCCTACTTTGAAACCCAAGCCTTGGTGACAACCTAAGCTCGAACCCCTTTAAGAAATTTAAAATGTGTGTTAAGGTGGAAGCTCTAGAATGACAATAAATGAACACATTCATAGCTTGAAACCCTAATGTTGGATTTTTAAATTTTGAACCATAGCCCAGGTTTAGAACCTTAATTCAAAACCCTAACCCTGGATTCACTGCTTGTATAAGATAATAACCGAGTCATAAAGTTTTTGATATAAAATGACACTGAATAAATGATCGGATGAATGCCTCACCCTGCTCATATGAAAACTGAAATTATCTTTAACCCCTAACTCTTTATCGAAACCCTACCTTGAATTAATCCTTTAGGAATCAGTGAAAAAAACAAAAACAATAATAACTTTAAGTCTACAGAAAATTAAATGTATAACGTCTACTTTAAACCCAACCATAAAACATATTTTAAAACTATTAGTACTTTGCCGAAAATAAATACTATTCTAAACTTTAAACATGAATTGAAAATGTTAATCCTGATTTACATTTTGTGTTTGAATCGAAGGTTAAGACTTTCCAATTTGAATTGGGCATACATTTAAAGTTTCAAGCGAAGCTTTGAACCCGACTTTGAAACCCCAACCTAAGTTTGTATGAAGTTTTGAAGTGTCTTCAAGAGTTAACACTTGCAGAAAAATTAAGAAACGAATGAACAAAACCCTAATTCTGACTTGAAACCCTACTTTGAAACAATATTTTTGGAAAGAAAATGACATAACAGAATGTGTAAACTTAGAATAGAATAGAATAGAATAGAATAGAATAGAATAGAATAGAATAGAATAGAATAGAATATACCTATATTGTCATTGTTACAAAGTGGGTTGAACATATTGTGACAACGAAATTGGACGTGGCACTCCAGGTTCACGGTGAGGATAAAAGAAAACAAAGAAGATAAGGAAATAAAGAAGATAAAGGTTATGATTTACACAATATAAAGGAACAAAGAAGAAAAAGCTTATAATTTACACAATATCTACACAAGAAATGTGGGCATGTAGGATGTTACATACAGTTTTGGAATCGTATTAGTGCAATATGCGTTAGGCAACATTGTGCAAAGTGAGCATAGGCATGAATACAATTTTACATCTGTATAAGGTAGTGTGTTTGCAAGAGTTTCAGTTTTTTGTGCAGTGTGTGTTAAAGGGTGGTAATGGCTCTGGGGAAGAAACTGTCTCTGAATCTTGGATGGTTGGTTTAAACCCTAGTTTTGAATTTCATGTAGTTTCTTGAGAAGGTTGTCTATGAAAGCAGTTCTCAGAAGCATTTCCAAGCCATCTGTAGAAAACTCGTTGGCAGGTTGGCTTAAAGCTCTGTTTGGAAACGCCAAATATTAGTTTCTCACACCCATCTCCCACGTGGACGTGGGAATGGGAGTCTGACCGGCAGGGGTGCCGAAGTTGCTCGAGGCGAGCCAGACCTTAACATAGCATAACCCTGAAGGGCTGGATACCAGGTGGCCTAAAAGAAAAACAAAATAAAATGACAGTGGCTGAAAAGTATTTGCCAGAAAAGGGAACCAAAGAGGCCTGGCCATAGCAGTTGGGGGCAGAGAGCCAAAGCTGTCAGGGACTCTGCTCGCAGCTGGGTCAAGGAGCCGAAGCGGCCGAGAACTCTCCTCTCAGCCGGGCCAGAGAGCCGAAGGGGCTAAGGACTCTCCTCGAATCCAGGTTCTCTCGTTGCATCCAGGTTCTCTCGTCGCAGCCGGGTCAGGGAGCCAAAGCGGTCGAGGACTCTCGTCGCAGCCGGGCAGGGAGCTGAAGAGGCTGGGAACTCTCTTCACAGCCGGGAATTCTCCCCACAGTCAGGGCAGGAAGCCGAAGTGGCCGAGGACTCTTCGGAGCTGAAACAGGGAGCTGAAGCGGCCAGGGTCCTCCTCACAGCCGGGGCAGGGAACCGAAGAGGCCAAGAACTCTCTTCACAGCCGGGGCAAGGAGCCGAAGCGGTCAAGGACTCTCCTCGCAGATATTTTATGATTGTTGTTACAGTTATTTAAGACACTCATGGCTTAGAGGCGTCATTATTTGAAACCCTAACCCATCTGGACACTTAGTTTGAAAATGTTAATTTCAGTTCTCTCCATTTTTCTTCATTGGGATTCCCGAAGCCAATTCGAAGACCAATATTTTAATGTTTTTTTTTTCTTTACATTTTTGATTATGTTCCCTTCAATATGTTCATAGGCTCTGTTTATACCTGCCTTGTTTTTTGTTGTTTTTTTCTATCGCCGTTTGCGTACTTGTATGCGTCAGCATCCTCCGGCCAAGTTATTTTCCTGTTTCCATGGAGACCGGAGACAGCCTTCCTACACTTCCTACAGGGAAATAAATACGGATTTTCTCGTAGGATGGCTCACTAAAGGAAATATTTTGGAGTTTTTTTGTATATATATATATATATATATATATATATATACTATAACATATTTGGGTGTATATTAAAAAAAAATAGTGAAAAAACAGGACTTCTAATATTTTTGTAATTTATTTTCTTTCATATGGCAAATAACAGATAATTTGCTTATTCCAAAATCCTCTTCTAATAATTTTATTCAACAGAATTTGTAAAAAAAATTCTGAGATAAGAAAAAAAAAAATCTAAAATAAAATGAGCAAATTGATCTGCTAGTGGTAATAAGACATTATTCTTGAAAAGATGATTAACAATGAATTTTAGTTTATTTTACTGTATTTTAACCATAACCCAACTTACCCTGAATTAAAATTTGGTTTTGGTTTTCCATATTTGATAGTAGCTTCTTTCATTTATTTATTTATTTATTTATTTTTTTTTTCTTTTCTTGGAGGGGGATCGACCGAAGCAGACAAAGAGGTTTAATTAAGATGATTACATCTATAATTAATGTCATCAGCGTGTGAAGAGCTTTGGAGGTGGTGGACTTTTCAACCCAGATGTTTTTTTTTATTTTTTTCTTATTCCGCAAATGTTTGGTTAAATACGGTTCGAGTCAATGCCACCTGATGAGAAATGCAAATTTAAGGTGGTGTCCGTAACTTGAAACGTTGCTACTTTCTGCCGCCATCTCTTTGATTAAAGTCACAATCACAGCTTCAGTTAGCGATTCAGCGATTTGAAACTGATATGTTCTCACTCTTACCAATTTTAGGCTAAACTAACAAAAAAAAATAGACCAGGGACGAGCATGAAATTACTCTTCACCCCTCCTCTCCCATTTTCTGCTTTGTTTTATGTTGCATGTCCCAGAACAGCGTTTCTGAAAGTAAGATAAAAGCAGATAGGTGCGGTATCAAGTCATGCATCTGGTGTCACTTGTTTTGATTACCTTCCAATCTCACCTCTCTCTTCACTGTTTAAACTCTTGGCTCGGTGCTAGTTCGTTGCCTATATTGTATCGTCCTAATCGTCTGGATTTCGGGTGCCGCCTGCTGAATTCATGGATTGCCACCATAGCTTCTTGCTGAAGCCCTGATCCCTCGCCTGCCTCTTGGACCACGACGAAGATCAGTGAACTAATCTGTTTCTTTTACACAGTGGAATCCCTACCTAGAAGTCGCTGCCATGTTTGTCTTGCATCTTGCCGCTACACTGTGGTATTGGCACTGGTTTCCTTTCGCATTAAACAGTACAGGTCCTTGTAGTGGTCAAATATTACACACTGGGGCTTTAATAGACAATATCTTCAACTTTCAGGACACTTAAAATGGGATTAACCTTAACCCCACCTTTAGAGAGAGAAAATCTCTCCTTTTTTCAAAATAATCAACAATTGTTATTTATGGGAAAAATATCTTTAAGATAATTGTTCCAAATGAAAATAATCGGACGTTTTGGAAAAGAGCAGAAGTACTTTTAAAAAAATATCCCTCTGGTATTTTACGTATGGGGAAATATATATTTAAACTTTTTCTTACATTTTAGATGTAAAAAGCATTTTTAAGCTAAAAAATATAATTGAAATATCTATAAATGACCTGCTTATTCAATTGATTTTGTCACGACCGGTACAAGAAGGGGACCCATATGCGTAACGTTTCACACAATGCTTTATTGAGGGATCTGGGAAGTCAGGGTGAGAGGAAAAAGACATCGATGTGGTGCTCGCTGGGCAGGAGGAGCAGGAAGCCCTCGCGAACGAAGCGTGGTCTGAGATCAGAAGCAAGTCGGGCAGCCAGTATTGGAGACTGAGCGTGGTTGGAGATCAGAACAAGTCGGGTATCTGGGACGAGCGGGAAGCCAGGGATCGATTCAGGAAACATAATCGGGCAGAATATGGGTAGCCTGGACAGGAGAACGGAGCTTGGATCGGGGATCGATACAGGAAACAGAATCGGACAGGATACGGGTAGCCGGGACAGGGGAACGGAGCTTGGATCGGGGATCGATACAGGAAACAAATCGGGATAAAAAGGGGAGCCAGAGTCAAAAGTGCTCTCCCTGAGGTTTGCTGACGGACTGACCAGGAGTGAATGAGAATGACATGCTTAAATAGGAGGAGGAACGAGTGGCAGCTGGGGCTAAACGAGTGAGGACAATTGGCAAATCATAACAGATTTAATACCTGTGTTTTTTGTCATCATTTGAAAAAAAGTTTAAAAGTATGATGAAAAAAAATCATTGGTTTTGGATCAAAAATGTGCGAAGTGTAGCGGGAATTTAAATAAAGCAGTTTTTCATTGATTTGAAGGCGGGAAGGGGGTAGGGCAGGGAGAAAGAGTCCTGACACCCTGATGGAAGAAGCTGTCCTTGTGCCCTCTGGTTCTGGCTCTGAAACTCAGCAGACAAAAACAGGTTAAGGAGACTGCAAGATGGGTGGGTGGGGTCACCTGCAATCCTCAATATTCGTCTGCGTTTTCATCTTACCAGGACGCCGCCGCCGATATTTAACACCTGTTTCTTTTTTTTCTCGTCAGGAGATTTCGACAAACAGCGGCGGCGAGACAAAAAAGCCCGAGGCGCCGCTTTTAAACTTGACGTCCTCATTTTGATTGACGGCGAGCCGCTAATTTGCACATAAAGCGGTGCCAGGTTAAAGCTTTATTAATGTTAACACTCACCTCAACTATTACTTCAATTAATTTTTAGACTTGTTAATGTCGAAACGGATTATGCGGCAAATCCTCTTGAAACCATCTAGATTTTTTGTCTTTTTGCAGGATTAAGCATGTAGTACATGTGAAAAATAAACAATACTGAAGTTGCAAAGTTTTCTACCATGTGGGTAAGTTTGATTTTTTATTTTATTATTTTAAGATATGTTGAAATTGTAGTAAAAAAAAAAAAATAACATTACATTTTCAGTATACAGTGGAACCTCGGTTCTCGACCATAATCCGTTTTGTACGATCACCGAAGCCGGTTTTTCCCATTAAAAGTAAAATTGTTTTAATCCGTTCCAACACCTTGAATGTTTATCTTGAATATTTAACGTAAAGCTAACCCAGGCTAACCGTACGTTCGCGTTAGCGTAATCTTCCGTACGAAAGATTACGCTAACATGAAAGTGTAAAAATAAAAAAATCAGGTCGTTTTCACGTCATTTAGCACCCGGGTCTCCACAACAAGTGGTGAGCGGTTAAAGGATAAAGAAAAGAATTATGAATAGGATTTCTTACCGGTCGGCAGAAGCAATGCTGTATTCCTGAAAGAAGGGAAACTCGCACACCTTCTTCATATTTTGCTATTATTTCTTTCTCAAATGGAATAGTTATACGCACTACTCCTCTTTTTTCACCTGTAGCAACTTTGCTGCTCACACCAACCTTCTTCCGAGGCATAATTAGGGGTTAAAACACTCCCTTTACCGCTTTTGAAAAACAAAAACAGAAAAGGAGTGCGCGTTGCCATGACAACAGTTCTTCACGAGGGGTGGGGGCAATCTACACTCGTACGCCGCTCAGCGTCGCCCCTTGCGTACCGGCGTTCAAACTCCGATTTTTTGAACGAAAAGCGAAGCAAGAATCTCTCGAAATTTTTTTTCAGGATGTCAAAAAATATCCGGACATCGCTGTAAGTTAGATTCTGTATTGTGTGCACCTTTTTCCAAGTACAGGATAGTACTGTAGTATTCCTTTCCGCCACAACAGGAGTGTGGCGCTGTAAGGGGTCACCCAGAATCCACACCGAAGAAGAAATCCAGCTTCTACTTCCTGGTTCGTGTGTAATCATAGCACACGTTGACGTATATATTGTTGAATATCTCGTGTATCCATTCAATATGGTTGGTGTACAGTGTGTAGAAGAGGCGAGCCGCTTCTTTTGAAATGAAGGTGGAATAAGAAAGCTTGATGCGGTTGAGAATATTGTCGGAACACTTTTTTTTCGGACACGTTTCACCACGGAGGAGGAACTCTTGAAGCGCATCTTCCAAAAGTAAGTTAAACTCAACTTTATTCATATTTATAGAGCATAGTATTTTATTGGTAATACAAAACAATGCAGGTCACTTATATAAACCTTAAAGATACAAAACATAGCACTGAAGCAACTTACAAACAAATTCAACTTACGAACGATCGTCCGGTACCCATCTCGTTCGTAAATATGGCAGCGTCTGTATTGTCTTGGCGCTTTAAAAGATCATTTGCCTTCGGTCGGTGTCGCCGCAGGAAATACAGCCGAGCAAAGAGCAGCCATGCATCAATCGGCTGCTTTTGCCTGGCTGGCCTCTGGCTACTGCGCCAGGAAAACAAATGGAAAGAAAAGTCATAACGGCCACAGAGCTGGCGGCGGCACTTTGAGAAAGGAAATATATAAATGAAAATTAAAAAAAACGTCCGTCTGTCCGTCTGTGGCTAGCAGCCGTCCAAGGCTAGCCGCTCACATGTTTGCATTTCTTCGGGATTTACCCACGTGCGCTAAATCCGTGTACAGATGTAACGATCATTTCGACGGAACAAATAAACAAGGACAGAAAACAAGACTTGGAAAAAGTTTTAATTACGACGCTATTTTTTTGGTACCAAAGACAAAGCTCATTTTTAGCCATAGAAGAAAATGCTGATTCTTTCTTGTGGGATAACAACCCTAGTTTTGGGGGTTGATAAAGTATAATACTTTGTTTCAAAGTACAAGAACAAGCTCTAAGAACTGGTGTAAAATACAAAATGTACTTTTTAAAAAGTGCTAATGACGCTAGTACTTAATTTCAAAGAGGTCAATGCTAGTTTTTGACTATGCTACCGTATGGTCTGGACTCTATGTCGCGTCTGTAGTATAAGTCACATTTCTTTTTAAAAACAGCCAACACCGAAAGATCCATGCCACCATCAAATGCTTATCAGTTTCACTCGAAATCACGAAATCCAAGGAAATCTTCACCCTCAGTGTCAGTTTTACTGGTTAGCAACTCCAACAACTTAGTAGGTAGACAATAAGCTGCCTCCTTCAAGCAAGAGCGCCCTCTTGTGGTTCAGTGTAAAAATAACAACGTTAAAACCATTTTTTTGCCACATCTTTTTATGTCATACGTACTCTTCTTTGAAGTGATAAAATGAAATATTTCTCATTTATTTTTTTTTTTAACTACACTGAAAAGAAACATGTCGGCAGATAATATTGTTTTTTAAGTGCTAAGTATTTTTTTCTTTGAATATTTTTTTTTTAAACGAGCAATGTCATCTATAGAGAGATTTCTCATTTTGATTTTTTTCTAAAGCACTACACAGCAAAATTGACAGAAAATATTACATTTTTAAACATGAATATGTTTTTCCAAAATATTTTGAATTTTTAAATGAGCAATGGGGTAGATAATAATGCGCAATAATGAACTTTGGGGTGGAG